>NC_088871.1:15525476-15549833 GCF_032884065.1 Artemia franciscana | reverse complement strand
GAATATTAGTGAAAAAGCTTTAGGTTTAATAGAGAGTAGAAGGGGTTTGTATAAGACTTATCAGAGCGATAGGTCGTATGAAAACAAAAGGAATGTAAAGAAAGTGGAGAAAGCATTAAAATATGAACTAAGGAGATGTGAAATGGAGGCGATGGATAAAAGTGCTGAGGATCTGGAAGATGCGGCTAGACGGCATAATAGTAAAATATTATACTGGCATGTTAATAAATTGAAAGGGAGTAGCCGATCCGGACTAGTCCCAGTTAAAGATAGAAATGGGGCCACAATTAGTGATAAGGAAAAAGTTAAAGAAAGATGGGTGGAACATTTTGAGAATGTGCTAAACCGAGATACAGTTGCAGGAAAAGATATAGATGAAAATGAAAAAGTTTGTGATACCTTGGATGTGAAGGAAGATTTGTTTAGTGAGGAAGAATTAGCGACAGTACTAGAAGGATTAAAAAATAATAAGGCCCCAGGTGCTGATAGTATGATTAATGAGTTCCTTAAATATGGTGGCTCTGAGGTTAGGAATAAGCTTCTGAAGGTTATGAACATGATTTTTGAAAAAGGGGAAGTACCCAATGATTTTAGGAAAACCTTAATTAAACCACTGTATAAGAAAGGTGACAAGAGTGAATGTCGTAATTCATTATTAATCGTAAACGGCATTATTCTGGTCTCTGTAGGTAGCAAATTACTGAGTAATATGATACTTTTTAGACTGAGACATGCTGTAGACAAAGTTTTAAGGGAAGAACAATGCGGTTTTAGAAAAGGTAGAGGATGTGTCGACCATGTTTTCACTCTTAGGTTAATAATTGAGAAGTCCCTTCGTTGTCAAACACCTTTGGTCCTTAGTTTTATCGATTATGAGCAAGCTTTCGATTCTGTTGATAGAACAGCGTTAACAAAGGTCTTATCGTTATATGGTATACCAGAAAAACACATTAAAGTGATTTGCGCTATGTACGAGAATAATACTGCTGCGGTTAAGGTAGGAAATGAGGTTAGCAACTGGTTTTGTATTAAATCAGGAGTTAAGCAGGGTTGTGTTCTATCCCCCTTTATATGGATCATTTTGATGGACTTCGTCTTAAGGAGCACAGGAAAGGCAATTGGAGACCATGGAATCAAATGGGGAGGAAGAACGCTCCTGGACTTAGATTATGCTGATGATTTAAGCATATTAGATGAAAGTGTGAGCAAAATGAATGAATTTTTAGAGGTTTTGCGAGTTCAGGGTGCTAAAATAGGCTTGAAAATTAATGTTAAGAAGACTAAGTCACTAAGGCTAGGAATAAGTGAAGATGAACAGGTGACCTTAGGTAACGAAAAGATTGATCAGGTTGGGAGCTTCAGTTACCTTGGTAGTATTATTAGTAAAGATGGTGGGAGCAGTGAAGATGTTAAAAGTAGAATAGCTAAAGCTCAGGGTGTTTTTTCACAGTTAAAAAAAAGTTTGGAAGAATAGAAAGATAAGCCTACAAACCAAGATTAGAATATTGGAAGCTACAGTGATGACAGTGGTCAAATATGGCTCTGAAGCATGGACACTCCGAAAAGCAGATGAAAATTTACTAGATGTTTACCAGAGAAATTGCCTACGGATTGTTCTGGGTACCCAGCTGACTGACCGTATTTCAAACAGTAGGTTGTACGAAAAGTGTGGTTCAATCCCACTTTCTGGGGCTATAATGAAAGAAAGTTTGAGATGGCTAGGCCACATTCTGCGGATGAAGGATGACAGATTACCGAAGATTGTCCTTTTTGGCCAACCGTCTGGGGCTACACGGAAAGCAGGTCGTCCTTGTCTGGGTTGGGAGGATGTCATAAATAAGGATTTAAAGGAAATGGGAACTTCCTGGGAGGGTGTAAAGAGGGAGGCTTTAAATAGATTAAGTTGGAGGAGGAGCGTGCGTAGCTGTGTTGGCCTCAGGCGGCTTGGTGCTGCAGTGAGTTATTAGTAGTAGTAGTTGTAGTAATCGTATCTTCATCAAGCTTTGTACAAAAAAGAATAAAAAATATTTTGAACCAAACATTTGATTCAAAGAAATGCATCTTCATCGAGCTTTGTGCAAAGAAGAGTATATAACATTTGAACCACATTTTTGATTCAAAGAAGCGTATCTTCATCGAGCTTTGTGCAAGATAGAGCACAAAACACTTTGAACCACACGTTTGATTAACAAAAAATTGTCTTCATTGAGCTATAAGTAAAACGAAAACACCTAGATGTTTTCTCTAAAGCTCGATGAAGATCCGTTTCTTTGAATCAAATGTGTTGGTTCAAAATGTTTTGTACTCTGTTTTTCACAAAGCTCGATCAAGATACGTTTCTTCGAATGAAATGTGTGGTTCAAAATGTGTTATGCTCTATTTTGCACAAAGCTCAGTGAAGATATGTTTCTTTGAACCAAATGTGTGGTTCAAAATGTTTTATTTTTGTTTTACGTATAGCTCAATGAAGACAATTTTTTGTTAATCAAAAGTGTGGTTCAAAGTGTTTTGTGCTCTATCTTGCACAAACCTCGATGAAGATACGCTTCTTTGAACCAAATATGTGGTTCAAATGTTATGTATTCTGATTTGCACAAAGCTCGATGAAAATACATTTCTTTGGAACAAATGTATGGTTCAAAATGCTTTGTACTCGGTTTCCCACAATGAAGGTACGTTTCCTTGAATCAAATGTATAGTTCAAAATATGTTTCACTCTGTTTTGCACAAGGCTCGATGAAGATAGGTTTCTTACAGTCAAATGTGTTGTCCAAAATGTTTTGTATTCTCTTTTGTACGAAGCTCGATAGAGAATAAGAAAACACCCGCTCAGACACACAGGTACGGAGAGAGAAAGAGAAGCAAACACCCACTCAGACATACAGGTGAAGAGAGGGAGAGAGACAAAAACATATGCAAACACACAGAGTCAAACACACAAACATAAAAAGACAGACACAGAGACAAGTAAGCACCCGCTCAGACACACAGGCACAGAGAGAAACAGACAAGCAAACATAAGCTCAGCCAGACAGGCATAGAGAGAGATAGAGAGAGAGAGATGAAAACACACAAACACATAAAAACAGACACAGATAAAAGCAAATAGCCGCTCAGACACACAGACACAATAGGGAGATAGTCAAGCAAACAGCTGCTCAGACACACGGGCACAGAGAGAGGGAGAGAGATAGATAGAGACATAGACATAGACATTTTTTACTTTCATCCAAAACATATAAATTAAACAAAGAATTTACCATTAACGGCCGCTCTTAAGGCAAAAGAGTCCTGACTGTGGCCGCAATTCTAACCACGATGAATCTGCTAAGTCATTTCTTCAAATGATTTTGAAGAAAGAAAAAAACCCTTTTGGGGGGGGGGGGGTAAAAAAAACAAAATAATTAATATTGAATACTACATAAATAAATACCGTTTCATCTTATCACACTTCTCTCCTTTTTAAAAAATGGGATTTAACCATTCTTTTGAATGATGCCAGACTTACTGCCGCTCAGACCGATTCTGGAAGGTCATTCCAGACGCTGACACCTATGTTCCTGAGAAAAATCCTGCTCTCGTTGTATTTCTTCTCTCGTGAGTCAAATCCTCCCGATTCCGGGTAAAATAAGGGTGATAAAACGATTTAGTTTTAAAAAAATCATAAAAGTACTCAGGGCTTACCTTATTTACATTTTGAAAAACAATAATTGCTAGCTGGTAATCACGTAGCTCGCCTATGTTCAAAATATCATTCTTTCTCAAACACTCCGCAGTATTCTGACAGTTTTGAAATTCCCCTATCAGACGCAGTGCTTTGTTTTGTATTATTTGAGTTCTTTTATAATTCATCACGAAATTGCTTGCCCAAACAGAAAAACCGTACGTGATGTAAGGGTGCACAATACCACTGTATAACAATTTGACAACTGCTACCGGGAACACTTTTTTCAGCCTCCTCATCACTCCCGATCCTCTAGCTGCTTTTGCCGACACTATTTCACCATGCTTCTTCCAAGACAAATTACAATCAACATAAAATCCGATATATTTACAAAAAAAAACACCTGTGTCATGCTAACATCGTTATAAAGCACATTTTCAAGAAGTTCAGGTACACTAATTCTACTAAACACCATAAAATTCGTTTTTCTTGGATTTACTGCAAGGGAGCTTAGAGCTGTAAAAACATAAAGTCGACTAAGGACGTGGTTACAATATTTATGGCCCGGCCTACGAACCGCAACAAATTCCCCTTTTTTACTCAACAAATTTTCTCATCTTTAATGGTCAACTCGTCTTCGGGTGATAAGGTCATTGGATAGGCTGTATCAGGCAGCCGTAATATTGACTTATAAGCAGTTTTAGTAAGTGCAATCATGGCTTCATGGCAATCATGGCGCCCCTACAATCTTCTCCACCCAATTTCTCGAAAACATCTAACAATTGCATGGTGCTACTAGATTATCTTTTTGCGTGTGCAAAAGAAACTGCAATAGCTTCATGTTCTTTGACACGATTCGAGTTACATGGACTGTACACGTCCGTGAGTTTAGCTTTGCAATCTAACGCCTCCTTGTAACTCTTTAAGAATGAACTCCAGAAGTTCTTGAACCAAAGGTGGCATTCTTACCCTAAACTGTCTTCACAAACTGATACCCATGACCCTTACTTTGTAATTTTGTATTGTAATTTTGTATGGAATCTATTCAGACATATTGAACAATAGTAGCATATTCACCGAAATTTTTTATTCCCTTACAAAATTTGACTAATATCTTTAATAGGAAAAAATGTCCGATTAAATCAGATTCACTTGTAGGCTCGTAAAGAAGGCGTACCCAGTGCTTCACCTATTCAATGGACAGAGCCATCACTGGATTACCTCCTTGTTATCTACACGTTCCTCCTTTTCCAGTGCCGTATTATATTGTTAAAAAGTAGAACCAATCTTTAAATAGTCATTAAACCGCTTAAGAATATTTATTCCTTTAAGGGTTGTTGGATATTGTCAATTTAAACAGTTAAAATTCATTTTAGGGAACTCTGCCCCCTCCCTAGGCCTATTAGCTGCCAAAATCATCCCAATATGCCTTACTAGCATCCTTTTGCAGGAGGTTTCTAAGATACCAAGAGGAATGCGTACTTGAAGCACTGTAACCCTGTATCGAAACAAATTTGCTATAAAGCATTGCCTTCCTTTAAATCGGTATCATATATTATACCCCTCTCCACCCTAAAACTTCTTAAAAATCTTTTTTAAATTTACTTACATTAATATCCAAATTTTCAATAAATAGCACAGCTGACCTGCTCCCTTTCTTATTATAGTTATCGACTTTACTTACAAGAGTTTCCGTCCAATCCAAGAATAGACCCTCAAAATTATGTGAGTCCGGGTGAAGTGTTTGCATTTCAGTTTGTATATAATGCGAATACACCTCATCCACCCTTTCGTTTCAATAAAAGAACTTTCTGTGATGGATGCCTTAATGCTATCCCTTTCTCCCCACTCTCAAATCTGTCTTTCAAGAAGGGTTCGGATCTTGCCCACATAGAAGTGTACTATGTCCGAAGGATCCTTAAAACTACTACACGCCATAAGTGAGTTGAATGGAACCCCGAAATCAGTCCTAAAAAATACACATTTGGCAAGGCGGAATTTGACAAATAAAAACATGGCAATGCAGGGGATGAGCCGCTTCTATATTCCAAATCCCCCTGGTTTCCTCCTCATGATCACTGTGAGTTTTCAGTCGGTTGGCCGCTCCCTGGTCTCTTAAGAGTCCCTAAATTGTATTGGGCGTAAGTTGTTTTTTTGTCCAATCCATAAAACTGTCTAGATCAAATGTAGTCTTAGAGGAAGATACATGATTTGGTTTCTTCCTCTAACAAAATAAGTTTATTTCCTACTGTTCACTCTACTCCTGGACCTCTTGTGTTTCAATTTGGGCCCAGAGACTGTTACGAAATGCTGGTGATGATTACAGGACAGTTGTCTCCATGCCATCAAAGAGACTGTTGGCCCGTTGAGGTCACTAGGTGAACCTAAAAATAATATTTACATCTTATTTACTTTTCGAAATAGCTATGATTTTAATCTTAAGAAGAATATATCATTTCCATCGTGTTGAAAAACCTATATTTCTTAGGGCCAAGGTCCCTCAAACCCTACAGAACTATCAAACAAGGGGACTCCAACAGTCCTAGTTATTTACCCTTTGAAATGGTTTAGTTTTAAACTAAAAAAATGGATTCACGATGTTGAAAAGCCTATAACTCCATTCTTAGGACCAGCCTCCTCCCCCAGCAGCAGCATTGAATAAGGGCTGTGTTTAATAGTCTGTAATTTTATTTTTAGGAGGATTTGAACCCTCGAACTAGAGCCCCCTCGATATCATATTATCCAGACAAATTTATTGTTACTTTTTTCTGCATCCTGTCATGCGCAAAAATTAAACCGTTATTTTTTTTTTGTCACTAGGACACGGCTCATCCCTAATAAGCCATTAAACTTCTCCGTTCTTTTCAAAAATTATCTCGATGACTGCAATTTTACTTACAAGAGGGGTGCAATTAACGTCATCCATTAGTATGGTGACCATCAAAGACCCTATCCTCACACTTGGCATGCTGAGACCAGGTTTTGAAGGTTCCATCTGAGTGAGAGGTCGTATGAAAACAAAAGGAATGTAAGAAAAGTGGAGAAAGCATTAAAATATGAACTAAGGAGATGTGAAGTGGAGGCCACGGATAAAATTGCTGAGGATCTGGAAGATGCAGCTAGACGGCATAATAGTAAAATATTATACTGGCATGTTAATAAGTTGAAAGGGGGTAGCCAATTCGGACTAGTCCCAGTTAACGATAGAAATGGGGCCACAATTAGTGATAAGAAAAAAGTTAAAGAAAGATTGGTGGAACATTTTGAGAATGTGCTAAACACAGATACAGATGCAGGAAAAGATATAGATGAAAATGAAAAAGTTTGTGATACCTTGGACGTGAAGGAAGATTTTTTTAATGAGGAAGAATTAGTGACAGTACTGAAAGGATTAAAAATAATAAGGCTCCAGGTGCTGATAGTATGATTAATGGGTTTCTTAAATATGGTGGCTCTGAGGCTAGGAATAAGCTATTGAAGATTATGAACATGATTTTTGAAAAAGGGGAAGTACCCAATGATTTTAGGAAAACCTTAATTAAACCACTGTATAAGAAAAAGGTGACAAGAGTGAGTGTCTTAATTATCGAGGCATTAGTCTGGTCTCTGTAGGTAGCAAATTACTGAGTAATATTATACTTTTTAGACTGAGAGATGCTGTAGACAAAGTTTTAAGGGAAGAACAATACGGCTTTAGAAATCGTAGAGGATGTGTCGACCTAGTTTTCACTCATAGGTTAATAATTGAGAAGTCCCTGTTGTCAAACACCTTTGGTCCTCAGTTTTATCGATTATGAGCAAGCTTTCGATTCTGTTGATGGAAGAGCGTTAACAAAGGTCTTATCGTTATATGGTATACCAGAAAAATACATTAAAGTGATTTGTGCTATGTACGAGAATAATACTGCTGCGGTTAAGGTAGGAAATGAGGTTAGCAACTGGTTTTGTATTAAATCAGAAGTTAAGCAGGGTTGTGTTCTATCCCCCTTTATATGGATCATTTTGATGGACTTCGTTTTAATGAGCACAGGAAAGGCAATAGGAGACCACGGAATCAAATGGGGAGGAAAAACGCTCCTGGACTTAGATTATGCTGATGATTTAAGCATATTAGATGAAAGTGTGAGCAAAATGAATGAAGTTTTAGAGGTTTTGCGAATTCAGGGTGCTAAAATAGGCTTGAAAATTAATGTTAAGAAGACTAAGTCACTAAGGCTAGGAATAAGTGAAGATGAACAGGTGACATTAGGTGACGAAAAGATTGATCAGGTTGGGAGCTTCAGTTACCTTGGCAGTAATATTAGTAAAGACGGTGGGAGCAATGAAGATGTTAAAAGTAGAATAGCTAAGGCTCAAGGTGTTTTTTCACAGTTAAAAAAAGTTTGGAAGAATAGAAAGATAAGTCTGCAAACCAAGATTAGAATATTGGAAGCTACAGTGATGACAGTGGTCAAATATGGTTCTGAAGCATGGGCGCTCCGAAAAGCATATGAAAATTTACTAGATGTTTTCCAGAGAAATTGCCTACGGATTGTTCTGGGTACCCGGTTGACTGACCATATTTTAAACAGTAGGTTGTACGAAAAATGTGGTTCAATCACGCTTTCTAGGGCTATAATGAAAGAAAGGTTGAGGTGACTAGGCCACATTCTACGGATGAAGGATGACAGATTACCGAAGATTGTCCTTTTTGGCCAACCGTCTGGGGCTACACGGAAAGCAGGTCGTCCTTGTCTGGGTTGGGAGGATGTCATAAATAAAGATTTAAAGGAAATGGGAATTTCCTGGGAGGGTGTAAAGAGGGAGGCTTTAAATAGATTAGGTTGGAGGAGGAGCGTGCGTACCTGTGTTGGCCTCAGGTGGCTTGGTGCTGCAGTGAGTTATTAGTAGTAGTAGTAGTAGTATATTTTCACCTTCCATGATTGCCTTTGCATATCCATCGCACACCCTTGATGTTTTAGGAGGAGGAACGTTTTCATAACTTGAATTCTCCTGAAACAAAGATTTAAATGTTTTAGTTTTCCCAATAATTGAACCTTAAAAATCGTAGTTCCACCACGTATTGTTACCCCCTTAATTCTGCCTCTAATAAATCAACCACTTTGCTCCCCTCCCCCCTCAAATCTCGTAATCCCTTTACTCTAAGAGGAATTTAAACTTTAAAGGGGGTTTCCTCCTTACTTGACTAACTTGACTTAATGCTCCTGCCGAAATGCTTCCGGTGTCGAGAGTGATGCTACATGGTGCCTCCATTTGGACCGGTCTCTTGCAAGGATGTGGACATCCTCCTGAATATTTGCCATGACTAAGAAGGCACCTGTTGTGTCCTTCCGTCTGGTTGGGGGACGACCTCTTGGGCGTTTCGCGCCGTGCAGCACGGGATCAAAGTCAAAAATCGTTCGTGCGGGAGTGTCGGGGAGCATGCGAAGGAGATGTCCGTACCAGCGTAGTGTTCTTTGGGTGAGTTGGACTGAGAAGGGCGTTTGAGCAGTTAACGCCAGGAGGTTCTCGTTGCTAACAAAATTGTGCCAGCATAGTCCTTCAATGTGGCGAAGATCTTTTGTTTGGGCTATATTTACGGTGCTAAGCACAGACTGAGTGGCTGGCCAGGTTTCGGCTCCGTAAAGAAGCACGGATCCCACCGAAGCATTGTATGTGCGCATCTTGGTCCTACGGCGGATAGAAGGTTTCCTCCAAAGGGCACTTAGTCTTCCCACTACTACTGAGGCTTTGACAATTCGGTGCATTAGATCTTTAAGGATTGATCCGTCATTTGAGAGGATAGAGCGAAGGTATGTAAATTCCTCAACAATCTCAGCTGGTTTGTCACCGACCATTAGGACTGGCGGGGGACGCGGCGAGTTACGGGGTTCAACAAACATCACTTTTATCTTCTGACAATTAATCGACAGCCCTATCTTTAAGGCTTCATCAGCAAGGATCTGTGGGGCTTCTGTGAGCTTCGACGGTGAATCGGAGACAAGAGCAAGGTCATCAGCATAGTCAGCGTCTGAAAGTACTCTATCACCGTAATGCAACCCAAACTGGAGGCGGTTTATGGTCCGAGTCATAATGTAGTCGACGACAGGGGGCCTTAAGTAATATTTAAAATCAGGACTATATTCCAAAAGATGCATGTTTAATTATCTGCATTTACTATTAAAAACATTCCCTACCCTATACATTTAACGCATATATAAGACACTTTTTTCATTTAATATTTACGCTGCATGAAAATCCATGCTCAATTGTACTTGACCGGCCACTCTCACTTAATAACAGAATGTATTAAAGCAACCCTTTTGTTCAATTAGAAAATTTAGAGAGTGTAATAGTATTCACAATAATTAAGGTTTAACCCAAAAACATCTTGATTCATTTGCCGGATATATCTGGCATCTAACATTGCAGCAAGTGTAGTGTTAATGTTAAAGCATATTTTGACATGTCGAAATGTGATTATTATATTCCTCATAGATCCATACATTGAAATGAGGGAAGGGGTTTTAGTTGTCGTTTTTCTAGACAAAATCCTATCAGCTTCAATTTAAGTATGCTCACCTTTTTTGGTGGGGGTGGGTGAGGGGTTTCGGCTCCACCCCTTAATGTATTTAAAAATTAAATTCTTAATTGATCTATGCTTGAATCATCTCCTTCTTAAAATTTCTTCTTTCACTGTTCATCCTGAAAACTGTACTGTTGATTCTCCACATTTGTATACACATTTTATATCCTGAAGAAACAAAAAAACTACCCCGTCTACTACCCAGTAAGAGAAACAAACTCTTGTGTAAGCCGTGCAACAGGAAATATTCGATGTTTGTATTTGTTACAAATTTCGGAATCAAAACAAGTCTGTTAACGGCAAAACCTTTGTAGTCGGGTTACAAAGACTTCTTGGACCAATACACATTTTGCATAAGTTTTAGCAAAGCAACTCTTGTGTAAGCCCTATCAAAACAAGTATCGTTGACTCACAAAACTATGCCATCTAAATAAGTAAATATTAACTCCTAATCACATAGATAGTCCAAACATGATTTCCAAAGCCAATTAGCTACCTCCGAATTTTCTGCCAAAGTCTGGTCAAAGTTGACATTTATCTATTAGAATTATCTTTACTATGTAATTCAGAATTATTACCGTAATTACCGTAACTAGGTAATTTAAAACTATTATACTATGATATTCTTTTGATATAATTATTGTCGTCACAATTTCATTTTTTGTTTCAAACTATTGGAGCAAGTCATGTGTTTGTTGTTTTTTTGTTTGTTGCCAGAACTTCTAAATGTTGAATGTTTTCAATTTACTTAGATTTGTGAAGACGGACTTTTGTTTCGGGAAGGGGAATTTAAACCTATTGGAGTTCTACTTAGAAAACAGTTAAATTACTTACGCTCTGATCACTTAAGCCTTATCTTAGTGCTTATCGTTTTGTTATTGTCAGGGTAGTAATGATGTTGGAAACATATGTGTGGTATTATAATCACGGGGTTTGAGCATTAAATAGCAATAGCTCTTGAGAGTTTCAAAAAGTTACAGCTTACTCTGCTAATTATAAGAAAAAAACTTGGAAAAAATGAAAGTTAGCTTGACTGAGGCAATTCTTACAAAATCTTCGGCTCATAAGTTATTCGAAGCTATTAGGCCATTTACGTAGATTCGGTAATTAATGTTAGCCCTTTACGTAGATTCAAATAATTGTACTGTTGAAAGTTTTATGTTTGGAATCTCGCAGTGGTGTTCATTTGCACGTTGTTGTTTTTTCCAATTTTCACCGCTATACTTTTTTATTACCACTACTGTGGTTGTAATACTTGTGTTAACTGTAAAGCTTGAAGGTCTGAATGCATATTTTACATATTTTCTGTGTTTTCTGTAGGGTACACGATTCATTATAATAAAGTAGAAAATTTTATGGGATCATATCCTGCTATTTACCTTGGGTAATATCTCTGCGTTTAATGTAGAATTTTTGTATTCACTTCATTAAAAAATATTAGGTTTTTGTATTAATTCTGTCTTTTAATTTATTTTTATAAGGTCTGATATGTTACAGCTAGCTTTCGTTGTTGGAAGAAATATAAATTGTGCTCGTCTTGAACAGTTTTTAGAGAGCTTTGATATCGAGGTATTGGTAATTTTTATATCTTTTTAATTGATGCTCTGAAATGCCAAAAGGTGGTTGTACAATTTTTACCCATCCTAGCCGAGTGGTTAGTACGCTAGACTTGAAATCCTTTGTCCGTAGGAGGACAGTGGTTCCCGGTGTTGCTAGATATTTGGTTTGTAACAAGGTCAGTGGCGTGGATCTGTGTACTTTGCAAGAGTCAATACAGCTCTAAATGGGTGCTTGGAGAAATCTGGGGGAGGGTAAAAGGAAGGGTGTACGAAAGCAAAGGGTGGATAGCCCCAACACCCCGTTGCACTTCCTGGCTAAAGGGCGATGAAACGGAGATCAGCACCGCCAGCAGGAACTGTAAGGTCCAATGCTGGACTATTTACTTTCAGCTTTCGTTGCGATGTCATTGAAAGGAAAACATTGGTAAAGTAGATATAAACATTGATTTTTCTGAGTATTGTAAAGAAGGGAAGAGACCTTAAGGAATTGCAAAAAAAAAACGAATAGAGTAGTCAAAGAAATGAAATACAGGTTGCATGACCAGGAAATTTTGGCTTGGAGTAAAATGTACACATGAAATTTCCATGAGGTCTTCCTTGGGGCTTTTTGCGCCAGATATGGTGCAAGCAAATTTATATGAATTTAATCTTTAGATTTCAATTTAAATTAAATTTAAACTTTTAAATTATGTATTTTGTTGGATTACTTCAACTTTCAGGCAGTTTATGGTCTCACCATCAATCACTTGGATTAAAAGAATGCTTGGGAGAAGTTAATGTTGATATCTCGTCCTTGTCTTGTCTGAGTTTCAGTCATGGTAATGAAGCCGAGAAGGAATCGTGGACTACAAGAACCCTTACTTGGGATGCCAATTTAGTTTTCGAAGATTTTAACGAAACAAACAAAAAAATTTCCAAAAATAGAACAAACGCCGATCACTTGACGGGGCACCACTGCTCAGTTTTTGGCGGCACACCCCCACCCGAGTTTTGTTTAGGCGTGGCTTTGGAGAATGCTATAGTGGGCTCAAGCTCTAATCTACAAAAATTTGCGACTTCAGTATTTTTTGTCAGAAGAAATATCGCGGATACGGGTTTATTTATTTGTTTGTTTGTTTATCCCATGGGTTATCGGACCAAACCAGGGGTCCTAAAAGATCAGAAAAGGGCTTAGAACGGAAATTCGAACAGAAATTAGAAGTTGTAGGGTACTTTTTAAGTAGCCCAAAAAATGGAGGGCAACTAGACCAAAGTCTTCCGATCGAAATTTTGGGATGGCTATTTGGTTCAACATAGTTTAAAAGTCTGATGATTATGCCTCTGGAGATGACATCACCCCCCACAGCCCATGGGGAAAGGGCTACAGGTTAAGAAATTTGCTGATTGTTTAGATATAGTATTTGTCATTGGAAATTGTTCAGATATTTTTTTTGGGGGGGGGGGATTGTTTGATGGAAAAATTTTCCCTCTGGGAATTTTTCTCCGGGAAAAACCTTTCATTTGGGAAAGGGAAGATTTTCCGAAAAATTTTCTACTGAGGGGAGAGTTCTGGCATGATTTGAAGAAAATATAAGAAATTAAATTTAAAAAAAAGTCTTTTTTCAAGTGAATTGTCTCTTGAAGATTTTCCGAGGGTATTTTTCAGCGAGGATGGAATTTACCGGGGCGATTTTACGTGGGAGAAACTTTCTAGTGATGAGTTTATCGTGGGAAGATTTTTCAAAAAGGGTGGAGGCGGACTTCCCAGCATTATTTGAAAAATAAATCTGAAATTGCGTATATGACGGGATCTACCCCCTCCTCAATACCTCGCTCTTTACGCTAAAGCTAGACTTTTTGTCGCAATCCTTTCAAAACGACTCATGAACCACGAAGGTTGTTTAATTAGAATAAGAAGCTTTTTCAGAGTCCAAAACACTTTAGGGTGAAGAGAGAGTTATTGAGGAGGGAGGCAGTTCCCCAGATATATGCTATAATATGTTCGTTTTAAGTTTTGATGCTACTTCTTATTTTCAGTTGAAAAGCTTTTTTTGTATAATTTAAAAGAGGAGAATTCAATTACAGAGTGGAAGGCACAAATAGAGGTCCACCATTGCTAATTTAAGTCACCGTCTTGTCACTGGCAGTCCTTCCCAATTCCTGCCAACGAGGTGAGTTGTTTTGTGGAATATGTTGCCGAGACGTGATTTCCCGAAGCGCAGAGTATTAGGTAAAATCATGCTCATAGAGCTCAGCCTCCTAGATATATGAAGTGTTGACACTGATTCAAGAAACTATTAAAGGGGGAGGAATCGGAGTAGGGAGAAAGGAGTTGTCTTGCTAGTACTGAATAAGAGGGTCAGATGCCACTTGCAGCTTATGGCTTGTGGTGGTTAGTGACTCTCCCTTTTTTCATGGATGACTGTTGCCTGTCCAAGCCGGTCTCAACCTAGTGAGCGGGGTTTTTGCGACAGGGAAAAACAAGTATGGATACTTTGACATTACCAAGGAAGGCTCTTCGATAAAGGGTAAAAAAGAGGTAGGCCTGCTCTATCTCACAATGTAACGCCCGAGGGGGTACCAATTCTGGTTTGGTACACTGGTGCCATATTGGTGTTATGCTATTTTTCTTGGGTGATGGACGGTGGGTAGAGGCAAATGGCCACTGTGACCTAAGTCTAGACTCAGTACTGTGAGTTTTCCTATAATAACAATGAAACAATAATAGTACCAATAGTAAAGAAAATAACAGTAATAATAGCAATAGCAATCAAAACGTGTTGTTGTGTTCATTTCATTGTGCAAACAATTATATAGCTGATTCGTAAGATTCGTAAGAAATGTCTATTTTATTACGAGTTTTACTGGGTGCAGCAAAAAGTAGTAAATTTTCTATTATTCCTTAATAAAGATAAATGTTTTATCTTTCAGAAATACACGATTCATGGTAATTGGACAGAAAGAAAATGACGAAATTCCTTTTTTGAATATGTTGAAACTATTGCGCATATTCTTTCGTCAAAATTTAAAATTAACTGTTTGGTAATCAAAGCTTATAGCTAGGGATTAATGGTTAGTCATTAAAAAAAAGCAACATTTTAAAGCAGTTCTTAAAATTTATGAAAAACAGAAAACATGCAATAGCTTTAAAAATTATTTTTAGTATTTTGTTTCGTATGACCACATTTACACTAAATGAAAGACATTTGATTGTCCAATATGAAAAGCTGATCAAATTCTGTCTGAGACCAAGTAAGTTAAAAATGAGATAACGTCTTTCCTTAAAAATTTCTTCATTTTAACGATTGGCCATGATGGTACCACTTCTAAAGACGCTCTTTGTGCTTATATACTTTGTTTGGTTATGACCCCTAAATAATATTTGCGTACTTGTGTATTATAGCGACCCCACTCTAGACTTTTGATATGAGAAAAACCAGTTTATCTGTCTCCAGTAGATTTTAATTGGCTTAGTCTCATTAAGGAAAACAACGATATAGGTATTTTTTTTAATAAACATTTATTAAATAGAGGTGATTAGGTTCGGTAGGTATCTAACATAATGCAGCCTGCTTTCCATAATTATCTTCTGTAGTTTCTATAATTTTGCTAATAAAGTGTAATATTTTCATCATATTTTAGTATATTTCACTAAAGTTAACCTAACTTTACTTCTTGAGTGGAGTCACTATAAAATATTAGTACCAATATCTGATTTAGTTTTGTTTGGCTCCATCAATCTTGGTAATGGTAATCCGCTTGGTTGTCCACTTGGTAACTATTAATATTATTATTGATTTATTACCCGTCAAAAACGGAAAAGACAGAGCATACAAAAGAAAGAAAAGCACAAAAATTAAAATACACTTCCACTACAAATATTATAAAATAACGCTAGTCCAGGGGTGGTTAGCTCTTAAAACATTGGTACTGAATTTGGAGATTCTTCTCTCTATGGCCATGGAAGGGTTGATGACCTTATATTTCCTGGAGAAATATATTTAAGCATGATGATCAAACGTAAGAAATGGTTTTCTATTTTTAGCTTCGTCAGATTCTGTTAATATTCATCTTACGTTCATTAATGTATGGTGGAATTTTTTGGTGGTTATGTGAGGCCACGGTATTGGATTGTCTGGTTTTACTTTCCGTTTAGTTTAGTTGTGTTAAGATTATTTTTGTATATCTTGTTGCTATTGTAAATTACAATAGTAACAAGCACACTCAGCCGAGTGTGCTTGTTACTTATCGTTGGCCTGTGCACACAATTTACCGTTGGCCTGTGCCAACGTTACTATTGGCCGTGCTGTGTTTGCCTAAGGCCAACACAGCAGCGCACGCTTTTCCTTCATCCAACTCTGTTCACAGCTTCACTCCTTATTTCCTTCCATGAAATTCCAACTATCTATAAATCCTTTCATAGCACCTTTCCCGTCCCCAATCAAGCACGTCCTACATTTTGCTTGACCTTAGATAGGAACGTCAAAAAGAAGAGTTGCTAGCAGCCCACCATCTTTCATCTGAAAAACGTAAGTTCATTATTTAAACCTGTTTTTATTTTTAGTCTCAAACGTGGAATCAAACCTAGTATTCCCTACCCTTCTGAATCTCGTTCTTTCATTAGAAATACAAATGAACAGACTAGATGTGCCTTAGATTAAATGAATTCGATTTGAGGTCAATTATCAGAAGCTTTGTCAAAGTGCTCTATCCTCTAAAAGAATAATTAATAAAAAAAAAGAAATATCAAAATTGATGTATAAATAATTCAAACTAAATTTAATACTTGAAAAGAAATATTGATCGTAGCCCAATTTATATATATATATATATATATATATATATATATATATATATATATATATATATATATATATATATATATATATATATATAAATATATATATATATATATATATATATATATATATATATATATATATATATATATATATATATATATATATATATATATATATATATATATATATATATATTCGTAGCCCAATTTATATATATATATATATATATATATATATATATATATATATATATATATATATATATATATATATATATTCGTTACAGTCTTGAAAAGTGGGGGCCAGCAACAATTTTTCCTACCCTTCTGAAACTTGATTTTTCATAGGTAAATGCAAATGAGCAAACTAGATGGGCCTTAATTTAAATAAAAATGAATATGACTTGAGGTCCACTGTCACAAAATTTCCAAACTACTATTTCCCCTAAGAAATAAATAAATAAAATTAGAATAAACTGAAGAATTGAAACATTAAAGGTAATAAATTGAATAAATCCAATAAACTAAATTTAATATAATTTTGATTAATTACAATATCTAATTTCATTTTAATTGCTTTTAATCTATAATTTTAATACAAATAATTTATTAATGTTTAAATAAATGAAAGTAATTAATAAACGAAAATAATGGTAATTATGAATATTTTAACGGTGTTTCCAAATCTTCAAATCATGTAACTTAATGAAAACTTTGTTTTGATTGTATTAATATATCAATCCCATGACCTAATTTTTTCTATGCAATCAATATCATGCAGATTACTTAGGAATTACAAACAAAACACACGAATTTCGAACGAAGTCCAAGAATCCGCTTTGTGTAATCAAACTAATTTCTAAGAACGCGTCATTCCCCACGAAATGAAAACGTGACAAGAACTTTCATCAATTACTTAGAAGAGCCTCAAAAAAAACGAAAGGCAGTTAAAAAGAAATACTAAGAATAAAGTTAATGTTGATTCTAATATGCTTCTTATATAGCCTGATGAATATCCTTATTTTTTAATGAGCCGAATCAAAACATATTTTGTAACTAAAATGTTTTCTAATCATATAAAAATTGTCGTAAACATAAGAGAGACATAAGACTTTGGTGTTTTAAAAGTGTTTTTGGTATCTGCAGCTGCTGTAACTCCTTTTTATTTACTTCTTTTTTCATTGTTGTCGAATTTACCAATAGTTTTGGGCAATAAATAAGTGACGAAAAAGTTCGTGGTACTGAGTGCAAGCAAAGAGTAACCCGTCCCAATTATAGCTGAGGCTCTGAAAACGGAATTCTGATAACCATAAAACGCATCGAAAAAATGTCCTCTTGTACTAACTTACTTGTACATGTTGCATGTTAGAGCCACATTCAGAGTCATCGGGGCACTCATCAGACGACAGCATGCCTCTTTCCAGAAATTTGGCTAGAGAATGGCAGGTTCCATGATCTCAAGTCAGTGACGATCCCAACGTCATCCAAATTGTTGGAAGCCCCCAATAGGCTTCAAGTGGAACTTGACTGTGTCCAGGTTTTGTCCTGTTCTCCTGCTTTCTTCTCCAGTGGTGATAGTGGAAGGCATTTGAGGCATTTTTTTTTCTTATATACTCTTCAGATCTGTGCATAGTGTGAACAAATCACCTCAGATGACTCATTTTGACAATACTAAAGGTTAATAGGGCGATTCACGCATATTCTACTGACTTCATCATTCGAGATTGTCCAAAAAGCTAATGCCTAGTATATATCGGAAGCATTTGTGACGAAATATATTCAAGTTCGACGCTTCTACTGTTTTCGGAGACCAAGTTTCACATCTGTAGAGAAGAACAAAGGGTACCATGGCTACGTATTATAGACTCGGCGCTTTGTGTATAGTGAGATTTCGCTGCGCCTCCAAGGGACTTCTATAGAAGACCAAAGGCGTTCCATACCGATGACGTTTGATTCCATGTCTCCTCAGTGAATCCCTTAATTGCGTTAATCATTGAGCCAAGGTTTGAAATTTGAACTATTGAACCTCCTCGATTTGATCGCCTTTTAAAGGTTCGAAGGGGAGCCATCCAACCCAGCTGTCAGCATATTCTTCAGCTTCAGTTAATTTATTTGGAAGCCAGTCAAGAGTGTTCTACCTGCTGCTTCGTTGATCATAACCTGGACATTTGCAACATACTCAGTAAGTATGGCCACAATATCAGCACAATAAAAATTTGTGACGGAGAAGGATGGTCTCAGTACAACACCTTTGTACTTCTCGAAGGTCCTAAGAATCCAATCAACGATGAAGTTGAACAAGGCCAGTGAAAGGACACGGTCCTGACGCACACCCTTGTCAATCAGGACCAAATCCGTAAGCTCACCGTCAGTTCTAACATGGGCCTTGGTTCCATCATAATGTGCCTTCAATAGCCTAATGATCTTTTATGGACACCGTCTTCCATCGGTGACTTAAATAATGATTTCAAATATACTAAATTCAATTAATTTTTTTACTACCCATGTATTATCAGCCTGAGAGAATTTGTGTACTTTAGAAAAAGAGGAAAACACCCCCCAAAGGATTGAAGGATTGTGAACACCTTTTATATTATTTTATCTACTTATTATTTTTGCACTGAGGATGACTGAGGGGATGTCTTGACAGAAACATTTATATTTTTATTTTATTTTCACTCGCCATGAATTGCTTCCTTTTTCTCGTATTATCATTCTTAGTCAGTGTAGTCTCAGAACTTATTCATAGCCCTTCCCTTGACAGGATTTATTAGTGTAACCATAGAAGGACGTAAGTATAATATTTTTTTAGGGAGGTTGGATCGAAGTCCAAAAGGTCATCCCCGAAAGGGCTGGGAATTTGTCGATTGACGTCATTATAAGGATTGAGCTGTATGTCGTCATGAAGTTGTTTGTCGACTGACGTGATGTTTGTTAACTGATGAAATTACAGACCGGGACACCGGGACACAAATGACGACCGGGGCACAGGGAATATAAATGACGACCGGGACACTCAAAGAGAAATTACAGACTGGGACACCGGGACACAAATCACGACCAGGACACAGGGAATATAAATGACGACCGGGACACAGGGACACAACTACAACGGAGACGCCGGGGCACAGGGGGGATATATAAATGACGACCGGGACACAGGGATTGTTAGAAGAGAAATTACAGAGAGGGACACCGGGACACAAATGACGACCGGGACACCGGGACACAGGGAATATAAATGACGACCGGGACACAGGAACGCAACTACAACGGGGACGCTGGGGGGCATGGGGGGATATATAAATGACGACGGGGACACAGGGAATGTTCGATTAGCAATCACCATCAACAAAGCTCAAGGGCAATCATTAGAATAATGAGATATAGATCTGAATACGGATTGTTTTTCCCACTGACAATTATATGTTGCATGTTCAAGTGTCAGTAAACCTGACAATCTATTTATATGCCCAGACAATGGGACAGCGAAGAATGTTGTATATTCGCAAGTTTTACGTAGTTAAAAACATATATATATATATATATATATATATATAATATATATATATATATATATATATATATATATATATATATATATATATATATATATATATATATATGTATATATATATATATATATATATATATATATATATATATATATATATATATATATATATATATATATATATATATATATATATATATATGGACAGAACTACAATGGCGCGTAACTAATATGGCGCGTAACGACTTACGCGCGCGGGGGGCTTGGACGCGTGAAGCGCCCCCACCAACTAGTAGGTTATAAGAAAAGATTTAAAGGACACTTTAACTATGTGGGAAGAAGTAAAGAGTGACGTTTTGAATATGCTAAGGTGGAAGAGGAGGCTTTTTTGGCTTCGGCCTGCTTGATGCTGCAGTAATTTGTCAGTAGTAGCTGTATTATCCATAGTAGC
The DNA here is from genome assembly GCF_032884065.1 of Artemia franciscana. Lineage (NCBI taxonomy): Eukaryota > Metazoa > Arthropoda > Branchiopoda > Anostraca > Artemiidae > Artemia > Artemia franciscana. Next base: position 15,529,300 of record NC_088871.1, on the reverse strand, counting down.
CGAGGGCGAAAAGTAAAGAAACAATGAAATGTCAACCAAAGGCAGTGTTATGTTTCCCCAGCGTACCATAACCCCTTAGTATAGCAATGCGTAAACAAATAAAAAAAAGGAATATGATTAGAGATAATATGCAGTGAATTGTGCTCGCGTAAAATATAAAGAAAATACTTGGCTCAAACTGACAATTCTCTGACAAACAAGCAAAATCTACTTGATTTTTGATCCTTAAGCGCAAGCAGGCAATCAGAAGTCTATTGAGCCTTAAGCACAACTAGGCATATAGGAATTTATTTGATAGAAGCTCAATTTGATATGAAGGGGGGGGGGGGCACGTAAAAATATACAAAAAGAGGAATTACGCATTATATGATCCCCCAATTAGCTGGGCTTCTTCATATTTTTCTGAATATTTCTGTATTTTCAATTAATTTTCTTTACCCAGCACGCTATTAAAGAACTTGAACTTCCCCCAAAATGTGAAGCCTTAGCAATCCTGCAAAATGGGGGACTTCCTCAAAGTGTGGTCCTTAGGAGCAGTTTTTGAAAGGTTTTCTTAGTTTTAATAAACTTATTGAAAATGATTGATGGCGATTATGGGAATAAAGAAATAAAAAGATCGCAAAAGTCGGTTTATTAGGGCCTAGGTTTCCTGTTTTAATGCCTGTTGATGCGTTTAGAAAACTAAGAATGAAGCATATAATTCGTTACATCGAGAAACAACTTGACAAATCCAGCTCAGAATAAAGAAAAGCATTTATTGAGCTTCAAAAATCCTAACAAAAAAACTAGCGGAAGTAAATCATATTGGTTCTTAATCCCACGAATGTTAAATGAAACCTGATTGCGCAAGCAACTTAAAACTGACAGGACTGAGACTTTTTTTATTGACAACAACCTTTTAATGATAAAAAAATAATTAATTTTAATTTACGAGGTAATTCGTGGTAAGAGTTGTTAAACCTAAAAACCAATTAATATAAATTAATACCATATAAATTTTACATCCGTTTATGTTTGATAGGAACCATTTAGATTACAGTTAAATCGCTGAGAAAAAGTCTTGATGAAGCACTTGGAATATATAAAAGAACTTTTAAACCATTTGATGATTTGTATGATTCGGAATATAACATATCTTATGTTTGATGGTGACTAAGTAAAACTCACTAGCTCACGAACTTTCTAATCACGTGAATCTAGAGGTGCTCCCAATACAACGACCACCAATCAGTATCAGATATGAATTATTTAACTGAATAGATAGAACCCACCCATCTGTTTTTAACACATTGGAGCATCAGGTGAACTAACTAAGGAAGAAATTTGAAATTGACGTCAATATTTTGATGATACCACTGTTTTTCTTTCGCTTTGCCACCTGGGCTCTTTTTTATGACACTTGGTATTAACCAAGTGATATATAGCAATCGCAAATTCTGTCTGTCTGTCGGTCCCGGTTTTGCTACTTTAGGCACTTCCAGACAAGCTAGGACGATGAAATTTGGCAGGAGTATCAGGGACCGGACCAGATTAAATAAGAAATAGTGGTTTTCCCGATTTGACCATCTGGGGGGGGGGAGTGGGACGCCCGTTAATTCGGAAAAATAGAAAAATAGAAGTATTTTTAACTTAAGAACGGTTGATCAGATCTTAATGAAATTTGATTTTTGGAAGGATATCGTGTCTCAGAGCTGTTATTTTAAATCCCGACCGGATCTGGTGACATTGGGGGGGGGGGGGGAGTTGGGATGGGGAAACCTAAAATCTTGGAAAACACTTAGAGTGGAGAGATCAGGACGAAACTTGGTGGGAAAAATAGCCACAAGTCCTAGATACATGATTGACATAACTGGAACGGATCCGCTCTCTTTGGGGTAGTTGAGGAGGGGAGGTTAATTCTGAAAAATTAGGTATTTTTAACTTACGAACGGGTGATTGGATCTCAATGAAATTTGATACGTAGAAGGATATCGTGTTTCAAAGCTCTTATTTTAAACCCCAACCGGATCTGGTGACATTGGAGGGAGTTTGGGGCGGGGGAACCTAAAATCATGGAAAACGCTTAGATTGGAGGGAAGGGATTAAACTTGGTGGGAAAAATAAGCAGAAGTCTTAAATACGTGATTTACATAATTAGAACGGATCTGCTCTATTAGGGAGGGGGGAGGTTAATTCAGAAAAATTAGAAAAGATGACGTATTTTTAACTTACGAAGGAGTGATCGGATCTTCATAAAACATCATATTTAGAAGGATTTCGTAACTCAGATCTCTCATTCTAAATCTCAACCGGATTCATCCTCATTGGGGGGGGGGGGTGATTAGGGGGACCGGAAATCATAGAAAATACTTAAAGCGGAGAGATCAGGATGAAACTGGATGGGAAGAATAAAAACCTGTGTAAGATACGTGACTGACATAACCAAATCTGCTCTCTTTGGTGGAGTTGGGGGGGAGATAATTTTGAAAATTAAGGTATTTGTAACTTGCGAAAGGGTGACCAGACCTTACTGAAATTTGATATTTGGAAGGATCTTATGCTTTAAAGCTCTAATTTCAAATTCCTACCAGATCCTGTCACACTCTATGTCTGGTATGTAGTATCCTCTGCCATTAACTATCATTTCGAAATCATTTTCAGCCATTTTCCTGCAAAAATATCCTATAAACTAAAATTGACCATTGTTTTTGTTTGAACAGAAGGACTTTCAATTTCATTGTTAGAACGTGATAGTCCAGGCACTTAAGACTATAGTGGCACAATGTGTCTGCCCATTAGCACCCGTCGCACACACTATAATTCCTAAAGCCTTTACAGCCATTTTCTTACAAAAATAGGCCACTAAACTACAATTCATCATTGTTTTTATTTGAGCAGTGGGACTTCCCATTTCATTTTCAGAACGTGATAGTCCAAGGCAGTTCACGCTACTCCGGTACTTTGGAGCTTGCCTGTGGCCCCCTCTGGCACAAATTATCATTCCTAAAGTGTTTTCAGCTATTTTCATACGAAATAGCCCTATAAACTAAAATTCTCGATTTTTATTTGAAAAGTGGAAACTTCCATCTAATTGTTAGAACTTGATAGTTCAAGGCAGTTCACAACAACGTGGAACTCTGTGGCCGGTCCATAGCACCCTATTGCTGGACCAGGACACTATTTGGCATGGTTTCTACGGCATTTTCTACCATTTTCCTACAAAAACTAACCCTATAAACTAAAACTGACAATTGTTTTACTTTAACTACAGGAACTTACCATTTCTTTGTTGAAACGTGATCCTCCAAGACAGTTCATGCCACCGCTGTACTCTATGGCTGGCTCGTGGCACCTTCTGGCATACACTATCATTCCTAAGGTATTATCATCCAATTTCTTACAAAAAACAATCATATAGACCGTTATTTTTATTTAAACAAATGAAATTTCCATTTCTTTATTAGAACGTGATAGTCCAAGTTAATAAACACCATAGTGGCACTCTATGGCTAGCCTGTGGCCCTTTCTGGCACAAACTGTAGTCCCTAGACCAAATTGACCATTGTTTTTATTTGAACAAAGGCACTTCCCATTTCTTTGCAAGAAAGTGATAGTCCAAAGCATTTAACACTACTTTGGCACTCTATTACGGGCCCGTGGCGTTATTTGGAACTTTTCACGGAGAAAACCCTTTTTTAAACTGAGAACAGAACCCTGAATCCATGGCAAATAATTCACAGACAACCAACACAAGAGCTTAATCACTTTGTTTCTTTTCTCATCCTTTTGATTGATTCAGGGTTGTTCGAAGTTTTCCCAAAAGTACCGATACTAAAGCGGAGACA